>NC_068389.1:10016936-10019436 GCF_023724105.1 Carassius gibelio
AAGCCCAATGTACACCTGGTTCAGCACCCCACACTGAATCTCAGCAGCCTGTACGACCATGTCCACCTCCACAGAAGGGCTGTCCCCATCTTTGCTAAAACCCTGAAGGACATCGCACTCAACCGCAGCTCCAGCACACCTCAGCGACCTCATGGACACCCCATAGAGCTACTGCAGGGACACCACTTCACCTCTGACCTGAGGAAGCCCACGACAGGTTCTGTGTTCCCCCCTGGACAACAGCGCATGAACAGGCCTGAAGCCCCCTCACCTTCTCATCAGCCGGGCAGCAGATCACTGACCCCCTGCAGCCCTAGCACAGCCCCCAGCCAGCCGACCTCATCGCCCTGCAGAGACCTCAACAACATCCAGCACATGCTGACTCTGCTGTGCTCACACCTCATGGGTTAGTGACTCAAAAAAAAAAAAAAAAATGTATATAATTATATTGAGAATGAAAAAAATGAGACTCTTAGAAACCTATTTATTATTCTTGAAAAAAAAAAAAAAAAAAAAAAAAAAAAAAGGTATGGATGTGTATGCATGTATACGAGTTAATTTTTTATTTTTATATCAGATTTTAGAAACCTCATATTATTTATACTTCTTGAAGAAAAAAAAAACTATATAATATGAATATGATATTTGTATATTATTCTTTACCTAATGTAAACATTTCACTTATTTTCTTGGATCACAATATTTAATATATTCTTCTTGATTTGTCAATTCAATATACTGATGTCTGTCTTGTTTTGAAATAACAAATGTGATTATTTAATGAGCTCATATTCCCTGAAAGTCACATGTTGGAATATTCAAGGACTGAGGTCCTCTGTTTTTGGTATCAAGAGCCAACATTCAGACTTTAAAAAAGAAATTGAGAATTCTGATATTATAATACTACAGGAAACATGGAATGTTAAAGATTTGTCCACTGGCTGTCCGATTGGATTTAGGGAAATAGTTGTCCCATCGACGAAACTAAGAGGGGTGACTCAGGGCAGAGAGTCAGGGGGAATGCTGATATGGTACAGAGCACACCTCATGGACTCAATCACAGCTATTCAAATCGGAAAATTTAACATTTGGTTAAAAATCCAAACAGACATTGTCTCCACAGACCGTCCCATATTCTTGTGTGCTATATACCTTCCCCCAGCTGAGTCCCCCTATTACTGTGAAGAAACCTTCTCCATCCTGCAGGATGAGATTAGCCATTTCCAGACTAAAGGAAATGTGTTAATGTGTGGCGATCTAAATGCCAGAACCGGAAATGAACCAGACTTTGTCAACACACAGGGAGACAAATATATCACAAACACCAGCCACTCTCTGCCCTCATACCAGCTAAGAAACAATTATGACAAATCAACAAACAAAAGTGGGAGAAGCCTTCTAGAGCTCTGTCGGTCACTGGGCCTGTATATAGTGAACGGTCGCATACGAGGAGACTCTTTTGGTTGTTACACCTTTAATTCTTTCTTGGGCAACAGTACTGTAGATTACTTCATCACAGACATTGACCCAGTGCATCTCAGAGCATTCACAGTCAGTCCTCAAACCCCTCTGTCAGACCACTGTAACATTACACTCTATTTAAGACCAACTCATAGCAACGAATCACACACACAGCCCTCTCATTTACTGAAGCTGCAACCACCCTACAAGTGGACAAATAACAGCACAGAAAATTATCAGAATGCATTAGAAAGTCAAACAATCAAATTACTATTAGACAAATTTATAATGAACACATATCCACAAAATAAAGTAGGCATAAATCTGGCACTAAAGGACATTACAGATATATTCCACCAATCAGCATCCATGAGCAATTTGAAAAAATCATTAAAAAGAAAACCAAAAAACACCAATGAGAAGTGGTTTGACGAAGAGTGTAAAAGAATTAGAATGACAGTACGAAATCTTTCAAATCAAAAACACAGAGATCCTGACAATGAAGAACTCCGTCTTCAGTATCAAGAAGCCCTTAGACTGTACAAACAAACTCTAAGAGTAAAAAAGGAAGAGCATACAGAACAATTA
The DNA here is from genome assembly GCF_023724105.1 of Carassius gibelio. Lineage (NCBI taxonomy): Eukaryota > Metazoa > Chordata > Actinopteri > Cypriniformes > Cyprinidae > Carassius > Carassius gibelio. The sequence goes on from NC_068389.1 coordinate 10,018,986, forward strand.
TTTCAAGCAATGGAGGAATCAATAAATACCAATAACTTCTGGAACAACTGGAACACTCTCTATAGAGCACAAAAAGAAGAATTGGCCATTCAAAACGGGAACATATGGAGGACACACTTTGAAAATCTGTACAAAACAACTGAAACAAATCCTGCTCGAAATGAATTAAAAACCAAATTAGGAATCCTGAAAGAAAAGATTAAAGACAATCAGAACCCCCTGGACTTTCCAATCACAGTAGATGAGCTTACCGATAGACTACATGTGCTAAAACCCAACAAGGCATGTGGCATCGACGGAATATTAAACGAAATGATAAAATACACCAACGACCAATTCAAAGAGACAATAATCAAATTATTCAACCTTGTTTTGAGAGTAGGATTTTTCCCCGACACCTGGAACCAAGGCTTAATTACACCAATCTTTAAACAAGGAGACAAATATGAGC